>NC_083333.1:47347743-47380866 GCF_963455315.2 Globicephala melas | reverse complement strand
GATACTTAGCATATGATAAGCCCTTAAAAGGCACAGCTAATGGAAATGCATCCTTCAAAAATTTTATCTTCAAAAACTGCATCTTTCATCTTTGCATCCCCAGGGTCCTGTCCAGTGCCTAGAACACAGTTAGTGTTCAGTAAGTGTCTGCTGAATAAATGAGTGAGCACACGCAGGCTTTGGAAAGAACACAGCGAGAAAGAAAAAATTAATTCTTTATCAGTTGCATTTTATCAGGGTACCAATGAGAAGAAAATTTAAGTGCATATGTATTTATTGGAACTATCACACAGCCACATAGAAAGAGGAGCCACCTCTTTCTTCTGATAAAGAGTACGCTTTGTAATCCCCCCAAGGTCAGGTGCAGCCTGAAGAAAAGGGACCCTTGGTGCATAAATAGAGTCAGTCCTTGGAAAGCAGGATCAGTTATTTATTTCCCAATAATTTATGACTTCTTCCCACTTCCTAGCTCACTGAAGTCTAAACACTGCTGAAGTTTTAGGTTTATGATTCCAGATGTTTAATGAGTATTGCAGTGGAACCAGAGTGGATCCTTTTGAAACACCAAATAACAGGTTCAACTGAGTTCAAACTTTCCTAACAAAGAGAGGACCTCAATTTAGAATAAATCAATCTGGAAACCCAAAGCAAAGAGGCATTTTTCTGGAACTTAAGAGCAAACCAAAGAGAAATTGCTTTCACTGTAGTTACTGGCAAATTAAACCTCTACCTTCTCCAAAGTAAAAATGGCTCTCTGTATAGAAACCATGGGTGAGCACAGTTCTCTGCAAGGCCTATGCCTTTCTCCACTGCTCCAACCTGGCTGGCTGGTCTGTGAAGGAATTCCAAAAACTCAGAAGTTGCCCCAGGAAAAACTCCCTACTCTATGTAGAATGTGAATGGTCACACACTCTGTATATATGATCAGAACAAAGACATTTATTCCTTTGGGAGGAAAGCAAAGACCAAAAAAATTTACTGCTAATTACACAACTGCTGTATGAAGAGCAGGGAATAAAGGACGTTAAGCGCTTTACGCTAATTCCGTGGTTATGAAAATAATTGCTCAGTTCAAATTATTTTAACTAAATTAATTCTTTAGTGGATATTTCAACCAGTGCGACATAATAAAATAATTGTGTAATTAGCAGTACATTTTTCAGTGCTGCCAAGAGTACAGTCTCAGAATGAGTAACAGGAAGGAGTGGCTCTCAACGGTATCATGCGCGGAGAAGAAATGGGAGGTGGAGATAAAAGGAGAAAGTGAAACAGCAGCAAATGGCACCCAAAAAGTCATCCTATGTGAAAGAAAAGTAAGTTAAGAGGCAAATGACAGCGCTTCCAGCCTCTTCACTCACTTTTGTTTGTTAAAGACATGTCTACATCAAAATCCAGCTCTGTACTATGATGAACGGACTCAGCTCCCAAAAACGGAGAGGACTTTATTAAAAATGTACTTCCATGTAGTTAATTAAAACAAAACAAAACTTAATTTCATAGTATAAGCAAATTGTTTGGGATAAAGTTGAGTATGTGTGCATTTTATTTTTGTGAAATGGACTTTGGTCCCTCTTTTCATCTTCATGGCTAGCTTACTGTATACGAGGGAGCATGATTACATACATACACACACACACACACACACGTAAATCATTTAATCATCAGAAAACTCTTCTTTTTCTCATACCCAAGTGACAGGTGAGTAAACTGAGGCTTAAGTGAGTAAGTGGCAGAGTTGAGACTTTGAACCCAGATCTCTTTGTCTCTTAAGTCCACATTCTGCTACTTCATTCTTAACCCATCCCTCTTAAGGCGAGGAAAGCGCAGGAGGCTGAAGTAATCTGCCTTCCAGCATCTGATACAAGGGCTCAGTAAAACAGAAGCCAGAAAAGAGACTTAAATAAATGAGTATTTCTAAATGTTGCCTGGATTTTTGGTATGTTCAGAGATATCAGAACTTATACTAGCAGCTCTGTGAAGGGCATGGATCCGACTGCCAAACAATTATCTTCAGGCCCCAAGACTGTGAGTAGAAAAGGGGCATCAGGCTTCATTGAAGCTGACAAGCTTGGGACTTGAAAAAAAACGCCTCCATCTAACCTGGAACATCAACACCCCACTATCCGAATCATCAAAACACTCCAAAGGCAACAAAGGCTATTAAAATATAAACAAACACAAATTCTACAATCAACATGCTTGTACTGATTCACAGCTGCCCCAGACCACACGTTCCTGAAAGGCAGGTTGAAGCGCTTGGCAACAATCTGACACACATTCGTTTGAAATCCCTTCATATTTAAGAGACAGAGCAAAAGCATAGCCAAGAGCAGCAGGGGAAGGGGGATCCCCAAGGGTTTAGGCTAGACATCATCTAGGGAACTGTAAAGCTATGCATATGCTGACTGTCAATTCTCAGGCCCTGAGAAATGCGATGGGAATGGAAAATACTGAAAGGTTCTTCCTCAGAGAGGGGGGAGCCTGCAGCTTTCTAAGCATCCTGAGCAAAGCACATCTGCATGAACGGTGAGCACATAGCCTTTCCAGCCTGTTCTTAGCACCCAGGCGCCAACCCTGCCTGGAGCCTTCATTGTTACACAACAGGGATACACCACAGCAGCCGCACGTACCAAACAAGGGAGCAGGGCGGTAGGGTGTTTCCACAGTGCTCTGCTCTCTCAAAACTGGAACAGATCTTATTGGCTTGAGGCGAGATTATCTGTTAGAAGCTGAAGGTAGACATCAGGCATACACAAGCTGCATACACATAATGTCTCTCATGAGTTCATTATGGCCGGCTGACACTGCATTTCAACATCCAAGTAATCAGAGACTTTATAATAGACTTTCATTCCAGTTAAAGTTTTCAATAAATGTTTTTTATTGTTATTTATAACCTGTCCCGGGAAAAAATAATAAGTATAACATGAAAAGCCAACTGAGAGTGACCCTGTAGCACCAGCAGTGAGGCAGCTTAATATCACTGGGATTTGCATCCTATCAAGCTATTCATGCTGAGGCTGGGACCCTGGTGCTAATTTCTAGTAAATTTCATGCTTGATGTCTCCCTGTTGTGGGTCATTGCCGGTTCGTCTAAATAAACTGCTTCCAAATGGCTCTTCCATCTAAATATTCAGCCAGTTTTTATAATTTAATTTTGCATTATGCTGAATAGCCTTCCGGCCAGATAGAGCTCATTGGAAAAAAAGCACCAATACCATCTTGACGTGCTTTTATTTATTTATTTATATTTTTACTGCTTGAATTAGACCTCCTAGGCCGACTAGTAAAGAGGTTATTTTTTCCCCCCTCCACTAATGTCAATTTTCAGCATAGCAAGAGCTGTCTCTAATCTTTTCCTACTCATTACACACAATTTTGGAGTCATTTTACCCACAGTGCAGTCGGCTCCTGGCTGTGTGTTTGTGTGCACTCAGGGATGGCATAATTGTTTATTTTCCCTCCCTGCATAATCCCCAGCCAGTATTGAAACCAAAACTGCAAACATCTCCCCAAGGGATATGGAATGACTCTCAGCTTTGGTCCCTTTACATGAGATAATACATAGAAAACATCCTGGCCTGCATGTAACTATGAAAGGGGGGTGCTCCTCCCCTCCTACTTTCACACTGATCTCCATCTTCCCCAAAGCTTATCTGTCTTAAGTGACGTGTAAACGGATGCAGCAGCAGCACCAAAATTCAGAAGACAGAGCTGGTCCTGCTCCACATCAGGCCAACAACTCGTTTTTGATTAGGGACGGGGGTGGGGGTGGGGAGTTACTATTTAATGGGTATAGACTTTATGTCGAGGATGATGAAAAAGTTTTGGGTACAGACAGTAGTGATGGTTACACAACATTGTGAATGTATTTAATGCTGATGAACTGTACACTTACAAATGGTTAATAGGATAAATATTATGTATATTTTACAATTAAAAACCCATAACTCATTTCTGAGTTCTTGCAGTTTCCTGTCACAATAACCCCAAAGCAGAGGGGCGGTAGGTGGATAATTACTTTCTCAGGAACCTAGATATTCTATTCTTGGGATATTCTAGTAGATCTGGTTCTGGCCCTAGGCTCTAAATTGTGCTACAGGAAGTAAGACAGGTCTGTGTTCTCATTTTTTAGCTAAATGATCTTGGGAAATTTACTTAACCTAAGTCTCAATTTATGCAAATTGTGGATAATAATATAACTTACCCCTTAGAGGTGCTTGTTGTGATGATTATGTAAGATAATGCATGTAAAATGGTTAGTGCAGTTTCTGGTGAAAAGAGCCCAATGCATCTTAATTGTTGATGCTCTTATGGTTATAGGGCGGGCAGCCAATCTGGGCCTGAGCCAAAATACGCCGCAGAATTAAAGCTTCCCCTACAAGTGGCACATCGCAAACTTTTGAGCTCTAAATTCGTTAGGACAAAATAGCCAGGCTGACGTCTCCTAAGTAATGTCAGGATGAGCCATTGAGAATGGCTCCTAAGTAATGTCAGGATGAGCCATTGAGAAAGTAATGTCAGGATGAGCAATGGCTCCCCAGAAGAGAGGTAACTAAGGAGTAATAGCATTGCATTCTCTCCCAAGTCAATGTAAATCTCACAGCCAGGGAATCTGGGATCAAGTGAAATCTGATGCTAAATGCATCTCATATACATAAATGAAAGGGATTCCAGCCACCCCCTCCCCTGCCCCCATAGAGTATCATCCTCCTTTGAACACTGTGGTTAGTATTATTTTTTTTTACATCCTTACTGGAGTATAATTGCTTTACAATGGTGTGTTAGTTTCTGCTTTATAACAAAGTGAATCAGTTATACGTATACATATGTTCCCATATCTCTTCCCTCTTGCGTCTCCCTTCCTCCCACCCTCCCTATCCCACCCCTCTAGGTGGTCACAAAGCACCGAGCTGATCTCCCTGTGCTGTGCGGCTGCTTCCCACTAGCTATCTATTTTACGTCTGGTAGAAACACTGTGGTATTTTGTTTATACTTTATACATTATGGGTCTAACTTTCTGCACAAGACATTCTTCTTGACTCCTTCAGGCTTCAAGACTCTTTTCTGACTTACTTTTGTTTTCTGTGAAGTAGCTAGCTAGCACAGCTCCTTGCACATAGGAACTCAATAAAAATGTGTAGGATTGACTTATTTAACCTATACTCTCAATATCTCATGGTATTTCCACTGATTTATTATCTTGGTCAAAAAGCAATTCACCTGGAATAGCTTAGGAAAGTATACAAACCCTGATTTGCATGTACAGTCCACGTCTCCCCAAAGAAAGTGCAAAATGTGGTAGCTGTCCAGTAAATATAGACAAAGGGGACCTTTTCAACTAAAACAAAGAAATCGCCCTACTCATCTACATTTGGGCAGGGAGGCTGGCCATACAGGCAGGGGTTTTCTTAGCCAGGTAAGGGAAAGTTGCTGGCACGAGGCTCTAACCTCTCTCCACGCACAGCTGATAACCTATAAAAGGGTAACTTCCCCAAGCTTTTCCTCCCTCAAAGCTAGAGATGCTCCTGCCCCAAGCTACTTCTGGGTGCCTTACTGAGAGTTCGTTCTTTCACATTTTACATGTCCTACCTCTGATCACTCCTTTCACTCCAGCAGTACCAACTCCTCCCTCCGTCTATTCCCCTAATCCATTCTAGGGTTTTCCCTGAGGAATAAAGTTGACACTTATCAGCATACTCATCCCCTCCCTCCCGGCATGTGGTCTCTGGCCTCCGCCTGGCCACGAATCTCTGGCCATTGGGGAGAAAGCTTCACAACCCTTGAGAGGTAGTGGGTGTTTCCCTGAACCATTCACACGGAGGATTCTCAGTGACTGGCACTGAGCAGAGCCTTTACAATAATGGTCTAATATGCTGGAGCCACAGGCCCAGGGCTGTTGTTGGATAATAATAAAACATATCACGAACTGCCACAAAGGGAAAGCCTCCGGTATAGAATTTGTTCGTTTTCTTCTGGTGACAGCTAATTTCAGTATCTATCTTGGTCATCATAGAGCATTAAAGACAAACACCAACAAAGAGTATGCCCAGAAAAGAGGGACAGAGACTAGGACAGTTGTATTTCCCCAGGACCATCAGAACAGTCCGTCACTAAGCTGTGAAAGCTAAATCAGCAGTCCACCTACATAAGGCCTAGACAGCTCTGAAATTTTGTATGGAACTGTAAAAATCGAATCTTCCCGTTCAAGTTACAACTCAGAAGACATCTGAGGGAGCATAATCGCCCAAAAACCTAGGCTGATGTGCTATCAGGACACTCATATAAACCCAGTATAAACCCTTCCTCCCCCCGCTGCAGTGTTCAAGGGAATCAGTGAGGCCCCTCCAGCCCAGGGCCAGGCCAATTACCTTTCATCCCACCAGAGAAGCCTCTCCAGTTGGCAAAGACCATCAGAGGCAGCCCTTCACGGTTGAAGTCCTTGATAGCCTGATAGGTCTTAAACGCAGAATCCGGGAACCAAACCTGGCCAGCCTGCTGGATTATCTATGAGGAAAAGCCAAAGAAGAAGACACAATTAACAACACAGTTTGAAGGGGAATCTCTCCCGGGAGAATAAAGTTTTACTGTTAAAAACTCAAAATCAAACCAAACCAAAGTTGTTGTTCATCAAGATCATCCTTGAAATAAAAAAGAAGAAAGGATCCTGGCTCTTTGACTTCGTTAAATACTCCTCTTCCTAAGTCTTGATTCCACCACCCACCCCTCCTTAGTCCAAAGGGGGGAACCTCACTGCTTCCAAAGGAAGGATGCAGCCTGAGGCATCCTCCTTCCAGGCTTCCCAGGGCAACTTTAAGTGACTCGACCACACAGCTCCAAGCAAGCCCCCTGGTCAGAGTCTCCACGTGCTCTCACCTCTGTGCCTGGTACAGCTTCCCTGTACTGTGCTTAGTCAGCGGCGCTTGAGGTAGCCCTGCTGCATAAGCTCCTCTCATCTCCCTGACCCTTTGTCAGGCTGTGAAGACTTAATCCACCCTTTTGAAAAGGATGGGACTTCCCTGGCGGCACAGTGGTTAAGAATCCGCCTGCCAGTGCAGGGGACACAGGTTCAAGCCCTGGTCTGGGAGGATCCCACATGCCGCAGAGCAACTAAGCCCGTGCGCCACAACTACTGAGCCTACGCTCTAGAGCCCACGAGCCACAGCTACTGGAGCCAGCATGCCACAACTACTGAAGCCCACGCGCCTAGAGTCCGTGCTCCGCAACAAGAGAAGCCACCGCAAGGAGAAGCCCGCACCCTGCAACTAGAGAAAAGCCCGCGTACAGCAACGAAGACCCAACGCAGCCAAAAAGAAAAAAAGAAAAAGAAAGGATGGGCTGTGGCTTTCACATTTGGTGTCGGGGCAGACTTCCTTATTAATTCCAGTAGGAGCTCTTCCACGAGTGCTTGGACAACCAGGACCAGTGGGCCCTCAGCATCATCTCAGCTGCCTTTCTAGAAGACCACATACCCAACAAAAGAAGACTGTTTTCTAGCAACAACAAGACCACTGTAAAGGCCCATTTAATTTTTCAGGCAGAATTTAGCTTGCGGTCCATTTCGAGTCATCTTAAAAGTGAGCTCGTGATGGTCTGAAATCATTAAAGGCTGCTGGCTGCCCTTTCCTCTAAAATTGGTGGTTTGCAATGCTCCCAATATATCCACGGCTCTGCAGAGGCGGAAACACAGCTCCAAGCATGGGCGCTCAGGGTACTTGAGGTGACCTACCTTGGCTTCAGAATCCAGGTTTGCAGGATCAGCTGGGATACTTAGTTCCACGGTTCGGGTTTCCACGGCAACTACTCCCACAGGTATTCCTCCTAGCCTGATAAAAAATGAGCCTCGTAAGAACCCGATGTATGTCTACGTTACAGCTAGTCATTTATTTTCCAATCCTACATCAAAACATTGATGGAGGGGGATGTGGAAACAAATACAGGGTCAGGGGGAAATCTGACTTTTCTGGGGGCAAAACGTTACTCTACAGATTTGGTAAAAATGGTAAATTTGGTAAATATGGAGGGAAACTGCATGTTTACCAAATATGATTGGTAAGTCATAACTGGTAACTGATTCTGCCCTCAGGATCACTCCTATTCTCCACCACAGGATAAATTCAAACCAAGGGTGGTACCAGGGGAGCCTCTGCATTTAGACTCAACAGCCTAGTACGTGTGTGAGATCTTGTACACACACACAAATGAACACACACACACCATCACTGTGGTTGCCAAGTGAAATTTCTCAGTTCACCCTACAGCATGTCTTTGGTGAAGATGAAGGGAAACAGTCTGAAAGGCAGTAGGAACCTGAAACTTCATTGCTGGAACAGACCTGTAGTTTTCTGTGGAGTATTGATAACGTGGTTCCTGGTAAGATCTGAGGGTACAGTAGGTCTTACCATTGGGCGTGTGGATGGGGAGTATGCAGGTGTGTTACGGGGATGATGAAAAACGTGTGCCCAGTGTAGGGAGGTGGTTGAACAAGCCCTTAACTTTCTCTTCCGTTGGAAAAAGAGCAGTGGGTCAGGGTTAACCTTCAGAAGTCATCTTGGTTGAATAGGTGATCTATACTGGAAGGATAAATTTAATCTCCAAGCTCTGTTAATTTAAAAAACTGTTCAGGAGCTCAAAGCCTCTGCATCTGTACTCCATGATACCCTCCCACACTTGGTCCTCATAAAGATTTCCTAGTAAAAATCAGGAGGAGATCGAGAAAGTGAGTGTGAGCGAGCCTGCAAGGTACAGGGTGAGTCCTCACTCTGGAAAATGTGATTCAATCTTTACCTTCTCAGCTGCATTCCTTGGGGTTGGGGCTGGAACGGGTTATAGTCTCTCATTCCCCACAGCATCTCCATAACAAACTTTTCCATGAAGGATGGTCTTTGGTTGTTATATTGGCTACTGGAAATGGATCCTTGTCATCACAAGAGGCCTGACAGGGGCCTGAGTGGGGACCACCCACCCCCTTGTCACTTGCCTGCACTGAATCAGAATCAAAAGCTCTCTAGACAATCAGACAACGAGCAGAAGGTACACAGGAGGGTTTAGAAATATTTCTGTTCACAATGATTAACAATCCAACTGGAAACTTGTAATTGCAAAAGCCACCCTAAATCGGTAACTTATAACTTATATATTAGGGCCCACGTGACCTAATAAAGAACATCTTTATCCGAGTATTACAGTTATTTATTGAACTTGAAAACAGCTCAGAACAACTTCTGTTTTCTATTATACTACATATAAATTTTATCAGGCTAGCACATGAAGATGCTGCATCTTGTTTTATAGTGTGTCCCTGGACAAGGTGCCATGGAATAATAAAAGACAATTTACAGCCAATAGCACACATATTCCAAACATACATACCAAAGATGAGTTTTGGCAGCACTTACAGTAACAATCCCAGAAGAATACATTTATATTTATTTCGCGAAATGCCATTGCTTTTGAAAGAAGCTAGCTCCATTTGTGCTTTATATACTTGTGACCATGTGTATGTGTTTGGAGTAAGAAGCCCAGAACTCATCAGATGGAAAGAAAGAAAGAAGTCAGAGTGAGTGCCGCAATAAACAACGGCAGAGCTAACCAAAGCCAAGCTTGACTGAACTTGCTCACCGAACAGTCCTGTTCTTCCAATCATAAGTGTAAAGCATTATTCTCCTGTTTCCTATGGGAGGATCTTAAAGACCTTAACAAAGGTCTGGCTTTCTCGGTCATGTTTTTTAAGGACGGGAAAACTGAAGCAGAATGGATAAGAGACACAGTCTCAAAAAAGTTGCTTGTAGTGTCCTGTGAAGACTAACAAACCAGTAGGTCCTGAGTGGGGGGGCTCCTCCCCAGTGGGAGTTCTGCCAGGCACAAAGAATAACCCTCACTGGGACTCGGAAGCCTGCGGTGCGGCAGAAGCCTGGGAGGCCGGAGAAGATGGGAGCTGGTCCCTGGGAGTCTCGGTCCGGGCAGACTCCAGGCTGAGTCTTACTCAGAGCCCCAGTGAAAGATCCCGCCTGGTGGGATTTGCCATCTGATGGCTCCTGGTCACTGGCAGCACAAGGCGTGCTGACCTGCTGGACGGAGAGCACCACAAAGCCTAGAATTATTTTCGAGGCTGGAATCTAAATCTCAACCCAGTGTGGCATGTTTGAGAATCTTGGGCAGGTGCCACTTTTCACAAGGATAAGGAAACCTGATTGCCCCTGAGAGGAAGGTGAGCTCCAGACGTGGGTCCCCGGGGCGGCGAGTCTCCGAGGTGCAGAGCCAGATTAAGATCAGCCTCGGCGGTGCTCGTTACGGCGAGCCTGGCAGATTATTTCGAGCAGAGCTCGCTGTTGAGTGAAGCACTTCTTAGAGTGGGTATTAAAATTTAATAGAAACTTCAATTTCCCCCTTGAAAACTAGAGGTATCCCTGCAACCTATTCCAGCTTATTTGACCCACTCCTGTTTCAGGTAAATTTTTTTTCAATTCATATCTGATGATAAGCCAGTACAGTGCATTTGTTACTTGAATAATCTCAATGCCATGAAGGAACTTCTTCCGGTTACACAGGTCTTTTGGGTGGGTTACAGAGAGAAGTAGATGAGTCTGATTCACTGGCCATCTACTCCTGAAAGAAAATGGTCTTTGGGGGATAGAGTGGGGGTCACTGGTGAGCTATGGCTCTTGTGGTTGGGCTGTACAGCCCCAGAGAGCTTTTCTTTCGGTATTATGAAAAGGAAGTGTTGCCAAAACCAAACTTCAGATTAAACGCATCATTAGAGTGACACGCTAAATGACCACTGGGAACCAGTGCTCCAGTTATGCTGCCTTGGGCATGACTATAATCCAGTATGCTGAGAAAGTTTAGACAAAGAGAACGTTATTGGTAAAAAACCTATACAGCCCTTTCTTTTCTTGTTTTTAGTTGGGAGGAAAAAGAGCTTCCAAAACAAAAGAGCTCTTACCTGGCTCTGCCAACTGCCACAGTCTGTGCCCAGGGCTGCATGATCTCCGAGAAAGAGCCATAGTCAAAAAATCCACTCAACCACTGACCTTTCTGGGCTACAGAAGGGAAACAAAGAAAACAGAAAATTAAAACGGTCAATTCATTCAAAATACACTGGAATTGGCAAATTGGAGGTTGGATTTGGGGGGTTATTTGTTTTTAAACGTATTATAATAGATGGAAACATTAGGCCCCTGAATGTTCATCTGCCTTCAGACCTCATCTCCTATTTCATTTGCTAGTCTGAATAAAAAGAATCATTTATCAGCAAAAGCATCATTTATTGTTAAACGATGGGGTTCAGCTAGCAGAGAGAGTTTGCGTCTTTTAAATAAATAACCTGGCTTTTTTCAAAACACCACAAACATTTGTCAAAAGGCAGCCAAGTCATTGAAGATGTTTTCAAGAAGTGTATTTCTATTTTAAAACTTAGCTTACAATTTTGTTTGATTCCAATGATTTTCTTTTAATGGAAAGCTGAAGACAGCCTAATGATCAGATGAGGACCCAAATTTGAGGAAAAGAAAAGGGACTCAGCTTCTCTGCTAGAAAAGCAACAAGATACATCCGCTTTATTTACTGCTCAGAAAGTATAATCTTACTACAAGAAAGGGCCATTCCTGTATACTCTTGATAGGAATCAAAAATATAATGGTTCAGATGAACACACTTTATGTCATTAACCTCCTTTGTGCATAGAATTTCCTTCACTGGCAAGACACATAAACTTTCAACATCTTAGTTTAAGATAACTTCTGTTCCACAGGTATCCGTGTTTGACCAAGGCCCCATAAAAGCTTCTGCAAATAACTGTTTCCCGGCTGCCCTCTCGGCTCATAGTTTCTCAGCAAGTCTTCTAATTTGAACATGGCCCTCCGCCCCCTAAAAACTCAAGCCCAAAACCAATTAAAAGTGGAGATCCGAGCAAGCTAACCTCTGCTGACTTAAACAGGATGGAGAGTGTTTTATCAAGACTCAACTTGTAATTACTGTGTTCTACATTCCTTGCCTCTATGGCCCCAGTGTAAAATGTGATCATCCATTTCAAAATTATCTCTCTATCATGAGCCCAAAGCCGATCGTTTAGATTCTGGTCTCGTGTTGGGCATCAGTTTGAAGAATATCACGGCACTATCTCCTCTAATAAATGACTTTAACTTTTCACCTAGGAGATATCTGCTTTAACTTATCACAGGGAATCATCTGCTTTCTTTAACGCTTCCACTAAATTAAAATCTGAAGTCACTCGATTTGGGAGCGAGTGTTAGCTGCACAAGAGACAGCAGGATGAATTACTAGGGAGTCGATGAAAAAATATTATCCAAAACCCAGAAAACTTAGTTTATCACAAATTCATTTTATTCTGTGGATCTCATTAATAATAGCCAGGATAATGCCCATCTACACACACACACACACACACACACACACACACACACACACACACACACACACACACACACACACACACACACACACACACCTGTTCACCCCATGAAAGAGGGCTCAAATTTGGATAAAGGTTCTAAACCAAACTTCTGAGTACATCAGGATATTGAAATTTTAACTTTATATGCTTGGATCATTTGATGGTTCTTACTTCAATAGTAATGATTTGGAACCACAGAATTCATTTCAAAATGGAAATTGTTTTTCTTTCAAACCCCTCCTGTCTTATATGTTGACTGACAGAGGGGAGTCATTGGTGGGCTATGGCCATTGCAGGTGGGCTTTACTGGGCCTCCTCAAAGAAGAGCAGGTCATGCTCAATTCAGATGCAGAACTTAGAAGCCAGCTAACGTGGCATCCCGTAATTCCCAGGAGAACACTCGCTAAGTCTTGTTCTGAATTCTGCCAGAAAAGTCCTGTATTTTAAGGCTGACAGGTATCTTAGGTTCATAGTTCTTATTATAAATCTTGGTATAAAAATGAGAGGTAGGGAAAAAGATTACTATGGTGATTTTTCTGGTGATGTAAGAAAAAGTATTTAGTTTTATTAAGATGAACAAGAAAAGGCATTGAAGACAACAGGTAACATTTTAAATTAAAGTCAGCCCTCCTCTGGTGATTTTTTTACAGTATCTATAGTTAGGCTTCAGATTAAGCCCAACTCCTACGTATTAGCTGTGAGACCTTGCCCAAATCACTTAACTTCTCTGAGCCTGTAAAACGGTCATCTCTTCTTATCTCTGAGAAGTAGCAAGTCCAAATAAGATAGTGTATATGGAAGTGCTTTACAGGCCCACGTGGCTTAGTGGGTGCCCACAAAGGTGTATTAAGTCTTCCTTATGAAGACTTCTTTCTCTTTCAACAAAATCACAATGACTCTTAAGTTTAAGGAATTATCTTCTGCATTCCATTCTTCTTTTAGATATAGCCTTTTTGGGAGGAAATAGTTGCAACAAACATGGAAAAAAGAACAAACACTTTCTCAAAAAGCCTAAAAAAAATAGATTCAAAATGTAGCAGGGGGGTTTGGGGCTTCACAAAAGAACTTCCCACTAAATAAGGTTTGTTAAAATCGCCAAATGGACAGACAAACAAGAATGTACATTTGCCTTACGTGGAGTTGCCTCTTTTTTCCCCTCTTTTTGTTTTTTAAGTTTGGTAAAATCAGCCCCAAGACAGAGGGATATATTAGATAAACATGGAGGGAGGGCTTGTTCTTACTCGATACAGTTATCACATTAAAAGTTCTGCACAGTCTCTTCATGAATAAATAATCTTACAAAGCAACCTTACATTAATAACTAAGGCACAGATCAATACTATTACCAAAATCATATGAGAAGAAGGGCGCATGCAGGGTGGGTGCCCAGCAACAGCTTGCTGGGAAGAGTGTAGTCACACTCTATAGTGGAGGGTCTCAAAGACCTTTCCCAGAACTTAGCTGATCAATCTCTGTTTACAGAGACTAGATGGTCAAAGATTCTGGTCCTGTAATTCTATGACTTTATGGCTTATATTTAACTGTTTTAAAGTCTTTGAGCCCATTAAATAATAAGTGCTCTAATAACAGAAAAGAAATGTATTAATGACTCCAGTGCTTATGACTCAATGGCTGATTTCATTCATTTTTCATTTGTTCTTGAAGGATTTTCCACTTTTTTCTTCAGAGAGCTGTTTTTCAGATTTCCCTCATTTCCAGGTACTTCAGTGGCTTTGTTTTCTTTGTCATATACTATTGTGCAGGAATTGGTTAGTGATTGAAAGGAAGACTGGAAGTTTGAGGGCCAGGGTGCCACAGACCCTCAAATGTGTACATACTTGGGTGGGGACGGCCTGCCAGCATCCAGCGAGGATCATATGGAGTCTTTGTGGGAATAAACTCGATGACTCTATCTATAGGATCCTTGGAATTCAGGAGAGGAACTGAACTGTGTACACTCTGAAAGGAGATTGGGGGGGAAGAGCACAGCGGTCAGTGAACAACTCCAACTCAGCAACAATCGTTATGGACAAAGACAGCAGGGACCACATATGGAGTCACACCCGTTAGTCCCAATCATCAGCTAGAAGAACCCTAATCTCGAGCCAAGCCCTGAGGAACATGTACAGCTCTCAAGTCTCATGTAGGAGCCTGGCAGAAAGTAGGGCATTCTGACTCCTGGTTTCAGCGTGCCCAGGCTCTCCGACAAGCTCCCCAGAGGGGTGGATACCGATTACAAAGGGGAAGACCCACAATGAGGAAGAAGCCTTAATAAGCTGGGATCTGAGCCCAGATAGGACACGAAGGCTTCTGTGGCTGGAAATCATCAGAAAGGGGCCTAACCAATGAAATCCAAAGGCATTTTAAAGGTAGGAGGTAAAAGATGGCTTTAAGGAGAAAAAAGAAATCAACGGCTTCCAGAGAACATATCGTAAAAAAATCCCTCTACTATAAAACAGTCGCACACGCAGAGGCAGTGAACTCTGCTGCAAAGGCTGGGTGCTATGGGCTTCCTCGGTGCTGGAAGGAAGGGGGGAGGGCTTACCTTCGGCATGTAGGACAGCCAGTGCAGGACAGTGAACACCCCTTCAAAGTCATCACAGACAGTGCTGTGGGTCACCCCATTGTTATGCATGATCTGGATGCCCCCGAGCTGGTTATTGGAGGTGTATACTTCCCTTCCGAGGACCTAGAGAAATAAACAAGGGAAAAGACATCCGTCCAGACAGAGAGAAAGGCAAAGTCTATTTCGTAATTCCCACGAAAATGGATTCTTTTCTCCACAAGACAGAGTCCAGCCTCCGTGGGTTGTGCTGAGGGACTATCTGGACCTTTGTCCTAAAAAGAAAACTTGGAAAACACAAAAGGCTTTTAAACAATCACATATTCTGTTGCAATTTAAACACCAGCAAGCCTCTCTCTCTCTCTACTAGCTGCCACAGATGTGCATGGCATACTTGACTCTGAGCTGAAATCATGGCAGTGGTAAAGCTTGGACCCTGAGACACAGGCTACGTCATCGCCTGCAGGCCTGGCCGAGCTGCTGCCTGTAGGCACAGTAGAGGGAATGTGCCTGTCTTTTGACAACCTCAAGTGATGAGTCTCAGTTAAATAGAAACACTGTGAGGTTTGGATGCCTCATTTTTTAAGGGTTAATTTTCCCCTTTACATTGGATTTTTAAAGCAAAATCCTGAAGCAACTCATGACACATACATGAATGAACCCTTGAGCCGACAGTCCTCTTTGTGTGCTGGGTGCAGGGTAGTGATTTATACCCAAACCTGCCTCTCCTGCGTCCTTCCCTCCCAAGGTTCCAGGGAATTCAGGGCCTCAATTCCCTGGTGTATCCATCCCTAGAGGAGTTTAACCCTTGTGAGGTTGAAGGGCATCTGCAATTGGAAACCATAAAGTTTCCTTTAAAAAAGAAAAAAAAAGGAAGAAAAAATATTCTTCGACTTGGAAATTGTAGGGTTTCTTTTTCCCTTGAAGATTGGTTAATAATTTCTTTCAGGGAGGGAGGTTTTCTGACCCAGCAGATGGAAGCTGGGCGGCCTGATCACTGACTACTGCAAACTTCTGAGTGTGTAGTAATTGCCAGTCATCTATGGTAGCCCTGGAGAGCTCTTAACGGTTGCAGAGCGCTTACTGTATTTTACCTTTTCTCTTCCCTTTCCTTCTTTAGAAAATAACCATAACACAAAATTTCTTCCTTACTTTTATTCATTTCCAGTCTCTGGGGAGAAGCGAATAAATGAAAGACCAGCAAATTCTACCTGTATATTCCCAGCCTGCCCCTTCCTGTTAGGAGCTGGTTCCTCTGCATGCTGGGTCAGCCCCAACATCAAGACCTGCCAAAGGCTGAGGAAGGTGGTGGCCAAAGCAATGACCTCCATGTGACCCAGCTGGCCTTGGTCCCATTTAACTTCAGCTAGGAAGGATGGAAAACACTCTTCTGAAAGGAATATGGGAAGCAAAATGGCTCTCGGATTACTGCTTTCCTCGCTAAGGAAGCACAGAGAACAAGCCTTTGCAGGCAGCCCTGAGCTGAGTAACACAGCAGCAGCTCCTTTGAAGGAGCCCCCAGATCCAGGGAGGCCGTATCTGACCACTGGGTTCCCATCCGCCTCTCGGTCTGTCTTTCATCTCAGCCCAGGCGCTGTGGCTCTTTTCTCATTCTCCTGCTGTCTCTTTCCATTTGCCCTCTCCCTGACTGATACACTGATCTCTCGGTCACTCAGCTTTCTGCTCCACTGAGTCCATATTACTAATAACACCTCCGCCACGGCCAGTTTACCTCATGAAGGCAGGAGCACATCATTACAAAATAAACTCATAACTTTGACATTCTAGCAAATACTCGCCGTTTGTTATTTTTATGGCTTTAGTCTTTCTAACAGGCAGAGGGCATTACATACCTGTTTCATTTCTATCTTTAAATGTGTGCACAGGCACACTCGCACATGCATCAGGAAACAAAACAGAATGAAAAACCAACCCCAAACAAATGTCCAAAGCAGTCAGATGACGGGGGACCCTGGTGGAGGCAGAAACCCTGTCACTCAGGGAGGCCGCGCTCTGATCTGGCTCCGGTTTTATGGATGTCATAAACCTGATGGCCCACAACTGGTCCTTCTGGGACAGACGGCCTCTCTGCCAGAAGTCATTCAGTGTGATCAGCAGTATTTTTAATTATTAAAATAAAATCGGAAAGGGGGAAACGAAATAAAAAGGAGACACTGTGCTGACCCTGAATATCTGATACCCACAATCTATGACAGGAGCCCAGAACTGCTTACTGCCTAGAAGACAGAGCTGGGGCTATTTTCTGCTCAGAAACGCTATTTTCTTTCCCATGAAACACTGTCTCTAGTACTTGATAATGTCCAACCACTTAGAACCTCACACCTCTCCAAAATCAGCAATGAACCCATCGAGGACCAATTTCAGAAAAAGGGACTGAACCAGACCAAGAGATGCTTAGCTGTTCAAATACACCTTCCTCGGATGTCTTTGCCCCTTCATTTCAAAGAGGAAGAGAGCCTCTAGAACTGGGCTACTCCTGGAGGCCCCCTCATCTCCCCATTCTACCCCATATTCTTACAAACTAATAGGAGACAGACTTGGAAGGAGCAAGAGTTTAATAACTTGGTATGTCTTCCCTTTACAAGTGGAAACTCAGGCTCTGACGTGTTGGCATTGTTCTGAAAAGGCGGCAGTATTTATACATTTCTTCTCCTCTGGGTTCAGAAAGAAAACCAGGGCTTACCACAACGAAGAACATTACCCTGGGCTAAAGAAATGTTTGTCATGTAAGAGGATTCATTTAATTTGGGAATTAAAGACAAAAATTATAGGACAGACTAACAGAGTATCCGAAGAGCTCTCTCTGATCAGCCTTATCACATGAGGTAGGGGGTGAAGAGGGGAAGGACACACAAAAATGAAACCTGCTTCACTAACCACAAACAAATGCCAACAATCATAGCTACTTAACAATCAGCGAAGAGAAAGCAGGCGCCTCCAGTTCATCTTCAATGACCATATGTTTGGAGCATGCACCAGGAGAACGAGGGCACACACAATAGCTCCTGATTTATAGGGGTCATTGCTGACTCAAGTGGTTTTAATGATTTTAGAATACTTCACAACAAAAGCTCCAACTGCAAAAGCAGAATCTGGGCGAGGACAAAATCCATTCTGCCTAACTCTGAAATGATTGCGCTGGAACAGTTACACTAACCCTGATGAGCACTGAGGAAGGCAAAGTAAAGAACCCACTGTTTTATTCTTCCATCTACTGCCCTACCAATCTTCTACAGAAAAACCTGGGATAAACAACCCTCATTTACATAATATTTTCATGAAGTGGGCAAGATTCATTCACCAATTTTTTTCCAACTTGGACATATGCATTCTTGTATAAGTCAAGTTGCTTGCCATGTTCCAGTTCCGAAATTATTCCTCTCACATTTTATACTGCATGATACAAACTTTTAGTTTATCTGCCCAACAAGCATCAATAACCACTTAAACACAGGAACCACTCAAACAGAGGTGACTCTGATGAGGCCCCACTTTGCTGCCCCCAGGTCTAAGTGGAGAGGCAGTGCCATGCGATACTAGGAACAGGCACCATCTCAGGTCCCCCGCTGAAGAGTGCCCACGCCGCAGAGCTGAGCCTGAAAGAGGATCTCCATTCACTCTCCATATAAACTTCAGCCTCATCCAGCACTTACAGCTGGCAGACCTGGGAATTAAGAGCGCTGCAAACAGCCAGTGATTAGCAGAACGCAAATGTTAAAGGCTCCACGAAAGATGCTGCATAGCCTTTAGAAATTCTGAGATACACAGGAAGTACAAATGAATGCAGCTATACATACATACATGCAGAGGCCTTAGCCACTGCTGCTGTTGCCCCTTATCTAGAGACACTGCAGACAGCTCAGGTTTACCACAGCTGACAGGCAATGAAAACAGTCTAATAGACCGCCTGCTCTCGCCCTTAAATCCCTTTTTGGAGATCAAGATAAACACGTTCTTCCCTTCCCCAGTGCTCCAGACATTTGACTGAAGTGGCAGAGCACTGTGAGGTTTTGTGCAAATGAAATCACTGTGTAATACTGAATGAATGTAGTATTTACTTGTCAGGATGTTTGTCAGCACACAGGCACTGAGATTTCCAAGTTTCATAGATGTAACTTAGCTCAATTGTTTTTAAAAAATTGCTTTTGTCCTGATATATACATTATGTTGGAGACCTTTCGACTTATAAGCAAATATTTGCAATCATGTGCTGAAGATGTGAAAAATAATGATGCATATCGATGGAATAAAAAATGAATTCTGCTGCTTTCCTCCCTCTATCCAACCTTTCCCCCTTTAAACATTCCTGATGGGTCAGTTAAAGAAGCAGGGAGTACAAAAGTCCTCCTGCATCTAAGAATTAGGCTACACGAGCTGAGTCCTTGCTGCGATACTCCATCTCATTACGATATTTCTATTCTCAAGAGGATGTGAGGAGGGGTTTTGTAAATTTCCTGAGCAACTGTCATCACTGGACTTCATCCATGATTCTAGATATTAAAGTCATTCTGGGGACCTGTCAGGTTATCAATAAAGGTTTGGCTAAGGCAGAAAGAGAGAGATGAGAAAGAATAAGTGGGAACACGGAAGAAGTATTAAAACGGGAACAAAAGAAAGGAGAAAGGATGAGAGAGGAAAAGGGAGGGGGGAGAAAAAAGAGGAAGGGGAAGAAAATATGCAATAGCTCATCTACTCATGCTGCTAACACCCTCCTCCTTGACCTGACAGGACTACATTTTTAAAAGCTGACAAGTAATTCAATCTCCAATTAACAGTTTTAAGTGGTGCAGCACATATTACTGTGTAAATGTTTCTCCAGGAATATATCCAAGGGTGAATGGAACTAAATCTCTAGGGAGACAGGACCAGTGCCTATGAGACCAAGAATACTTGGGGGTTCCAAAACACAGTCTCTGAATACAAAGACTCAGGGTTACAAGTTCCTCTCCCCACTTTGTTGCCACTATTGTCACTGGCAAACCCTCCAGAGCTGGTTGGCAGCTGGAAGGCTAGGGTTGGGGACCGAGAAGGGGCACAGTAACACACTGCTGGCACAGAATGGGAAAGGCTCTGGTGTGAGCCATGGCTGGATTCAACACTGTCCACTGCAAGACCAAAAATCTCTCAATTAGCAGCAAAATTATAAAGTGATCAGGTTTGCTGATGGATAAACTGGAGTAAAGGGACGGAGCTACCAGTGGTAGAAAAGATATTCAGCCAAAAAGAAACTGAGGTGATACAGGCCAGAAATGACACTGGGAAGATCTCTGTTTACTGAGATGTAGGGAGAACAGAGGAATGAGTTAGACGGCAGAAGGATGGTAAGGATTTGAAGACAGACTGGTGAGGAACAGAGACGCATTTTTAATGTAACTGGGGTAGAGAAGAGCCACATGACAGTTTACTTGTTAAATGTATGAGAACAGGCATAGGCTTCTGGAGTCAAAACTGATGTCAAACGAAATCACTCATCTCAGGGATCCATCAACTGCTCATTTAGCTACAGACTTGAGCATACTGACAATAAATTACTTCCAAAAATAGAAAAAATTTTAAAGTGTGGTCTATTGAGGTATAATTCACATATAGTAAAATTGTCCATTTTTAGGTGTACATGAAATTTGCCATCACATAGGCATATAACCACCACCACAATCACCCCAAAAGTTTTCATCAGCCCCCAAAGTATTCTCATTCCCTTCGTAATCAACTCCCTTCTCCCACCTCTGACAACCACTGATCCTTGTGTCTCAACAATATTGCCTTTTCTAGAACGTTATGAGTCTAGCTTCTTTCAGTCAGCGTAATGCATCTGAGATTTATTCATGCTGACGCAGGTGGCAGTAGTTCCTTTTTTACTGCACAGTACTATTCCATTTTATGGAAATAACACACCTTGTCCATCTCTTTGCCTGTTAGCAGACATTTGGGTGGTCTCTAGTTTTTGGCAACTATGAATAAAGCTGCTAGAGACATTCACGTACAGGTTTCTGTATGAATAGACATTTTCATTTCTGTTGAGTAAATACCTAGGAGTAGGATTGCTAGGTTATATGGTAAGTGGATAACTGACTCTATTTTTTTAAAAAAGCTCAACTTTTTCAAAGTGGCTGTACCATTTTGCATTCCCACCAATACACATGGGAGTTCTAGTTGTTTTGCATCCTTACCAACACTTAGTACTGTCTGCTTAGAATTTTTTATTTTAGTTTAGTGGTGTCTAATTGTGGTTTTAATTTGCATTTCCCTAATGACTAATGATAAATATCTTTTTGTGTGCTTATTTACCATCCTTATGCCTTTGGTGAAATGTCTGTTCAAATTTTTTACCCATTTAAAAAGTTACTGGGTTGTTTTCCTATTATTGAGTTGTGAGAACTATATATACGTGTGTATGTGTGTGTGTGTGTGTGTGTGTGTGTGTATATACATAAATACACACACACACATATATATTTTTTTTCCAGTCACCTCCAGTGGTTTTTCTGAATAGGATATTGGATGTGAGGTTGGTGGAAGGCAGATGGCTGTGTGACTGTCTGCCTGTGCCCACCAGTGGCGAGGCACAGAGTTTGGTGCCTGCTGGGATCTGGCTTCTTGGGGAGTAACACTGACCTTTCTTTCATCTTTGCAGCCTTTTTGTTTGTGTTTTCTCATTTACATCTGATGGGAAGCAATTTAATGTTTTCCCCTTAGAACACATGAAAAGCTTGTTATTGTCTTTTAGCCTAAATTTAAGCTCCATGAGAGCAGGAATCATCTTTGTACACCCATAGCATAAGAACAGAGCTTTACACACAACAGGCACACAATAAATGCAGGTGAACTGCCATAATTCTCACTGCTCTATCAAAACTCAGCTCTGGTTTGTATTTTCAGCAAGCTGAACTACTATAAGCAAATGAAGTCTTTCCTATTAGTGTTATAATGTGTAGCAGATTCTTTAAGCAAAATGAGTGATTCAATTTTCCTCTCCTTTTAGTTTTCCCCAGTGTAGACACTGGGTTTTCCTTTCAAAATTCTTTACCTGGGCTAGAATTAAGCTAGTAACTCTATGTACTATAAAGTCATATTATACTAGGGTTGCTCTACTGAACTGCATAAACCTGCTTTAGCTGTTGAGAAGACATTTTATCAGAGGGTTAGATAGAAAATGAAGATACCCAAAACGTGATTATATGTTCCAATGGTCTTGACTTCTCATATTTGCATCTTATGCTGTTGGATAAATTTGGGTGAGGGGCTTCCCTGGTGGCGCAGTGGTTGAGAGTCCACCTGCTGATGCAGGGGACAAGGGTTCGTACCCCGGTCCGGGAGGATCCCACATGCCACGGAGCGGCTGGGCCCGTGAGCCATGGCAGCTGAGCCTGCGCGTCCGGAGCCGGTGCTCTGCGACGGGAGAGGCCACAGCAGTGAGAGGCCCATGTACGACAACAACAACAACAAAAATTGGGTGAGTTCTTTTCCTTAATAAACACCGATTTCTCAATTTCTCTTATGTGCAAACTATTTTAAAGGGCTTAAATTCCAGACTCTGAGACATTTAAAAAACTAGGAACCAGTGAAGAATCAACCAGAAAAACCTGAAGCCTGGGCATGATAATCTACAGCTCAATCTAAACAGCTCTGAAAGCTTCTCCTTTCATAATTCAACACCCTGACTGTGTACATCAGCTGATTAGACTGTGTGAAGATGGCCACTCTGAATGAGAGGGGACATAGCCAGATTTGGATCCATGCACAGGGGACATTCCCGAGAATGATGAACAGCCAGGAGTCAGGTTTCTAAACAGTCTCGTTTCCTGCGTCTTTATCATATTCACACAGCAGTCTGTGCACAGCCAGGGACCAGGTCTGTCTTCCCCCTGGAAGACTGAAGTCCTTGCATTTCTAATCTACCAACGTGTGCAGTTCTTGCACTTTTAATTTATGAGCGTGTGGGGGGGACCTCTCTGACTTGGAAACATATTGGCTCGGTCTAATGCTTGGAGATTATTAAACTCAGAGCTATGCTCCACTATCAAGTCTACAGATCTTTTATTTAGAAGATATGGTGCTCTAAATGCACAAAGAGCTCCCTGTCACCTTCACATTAAAGCCCCTAGTGCCTGGTAAATGGAATTATATAGCTGTCATCTCCTTTCCCCAAAGTTTTAAGAGTACAATGGGCTCATTTTTTCACACTCCATCCCAGCTTCAGAACTAAGAGACCTACTTTGTATTGATTTAAGGTCTCAGAAATAAATAAACCTGCTTCACCGCTGTGATTCACAACGAATTCATGATACACTATTGCATGATATATTTCAAGCTCTGGCTCTGGCTCTCTTTTTCCTCTGGTGAGTGATGGGGGAGGTGGGAGGTAGTGGGGAGCTGCGAAGCTGACAGCTGGATGGTTATTGGAGATGGCTGCTGACTGCAAATCCAAGAACAGACACTGCTGGAGGAGTATGGGATTTTTTTTAACTGGGGGGCAGGGGTGAAAAGCTAATTTACTTGGGTTTCAGGCTGGGGTTGGGGGAGAAGAAAGGTTAAGGGGAGAGGAGAGGGAAAGATGGAATAGCAAAGCTTCAACTGAACACTAATTTGCAAAGACAGAGCTATGAACATGTGTAGAAAGAAAGGTGAAGAAAATCCAGCATAAGAAGGCGTAACATCTGACTGGAAGATGAAAACGCCAAGCTGCTCTGCTTAGGGCACTGTGCTGGCAGTCCTCAGGGGGCACTTAGCTTGAGTTCAGGGACAAGGTTTTATTAGAGGCAGAACGTGCAGAGACCCTACACGCCACAGAACCTGTGAAGTGGAGGCATCTCTTGATTGCAATACTCGGGAAGCATCCCAGTCTGGGAGGCTGGAATGGACCCTCTAGAGAGAGGGTAGAGATGTTATGGAGGTCCACACGTATGACGTGAGCCCGAGACTGCTCCCTGAGCTGAGAGGGTAATAAGCTCTAGCATTTTACATTTGGTTTGTGTGCCCATAGAGCTTAAGATTACCTCAGTCTACAGCACTTTTATTGATTCCTGAAATAAGCACCACCAAACCATGAGTTTTAACCACTACCTAAATATGCAGCACTCAGAAAGACCTATCTTTCAATCATGTATTAGGATCCTGACTTTCGATACGGCAGGTGATGGGCAGGTCTAAAAGCCTTGCGTGATGCCACGTGGCAGTCTCCTAAGGTTCCATAGAGTACTACTTCACAGTGGTGAGTTTTAGCTGTTTCTCTAGTAATTACTAAGTATTTCATATTTTCAGCTGGCAAGAATGTTATTTATGAGTCCAATTTCTTTTCTATCTTTGAAGAGCATTTTCATCTTCACTACATTTGTTCTTGAGACAAGACCAGACTCTGAAAGCAAAAATACATGGGGAAGAGTTTGGTTCTGTTAAGTTCTACATAAGCCAGACCATCAAACCGGGAGTTGCTTTGTTAATTTTGAACTACTTTTTAAGAGGTATTAGTTTGTCTTACAGAGAAACAGACTTTAGCCAAATATAAGGAAGAACTTTATACAGATGAAAGGAATTGGCTGAAAAAGTACTGAGCTCCCCTTCAGTTGAGTTTTTCAAGCATAACTGAATGACTATTTCGTAATGGAGTCACAGAGGAAATTCAAACAACAGTTGGGTGGTTGGACTTTTGAGGATCCTTCCACTCCCAACGATTATAATTCTATGGCCCCTTGGTGTCATCATGAATGATATCACCCCTTCCACCCACCATGGGGCATTTATTCTTCCATAATATGGATAAGAAACAAAAAAATTTTGAATTGTTATGCTTTACAACTCCTATTCCTAATCTTGCTAATATGTAATAATTTTACACATCACTGATATGTAATCTCACTAACATAAAATTCTCTCACATGGAATCACTTTTTTGATCCCCCCCAACTCCTTCCCCCTCATCTATCCTAACACGGTTCCCTGGCTACAAATCGAGATACATCTTCATAGCATAACAGAATACTAGAAATTAAAGACAATTTAAGATTAAGAGAACCTCTGGCCTTCACCTTAAGGTGGGAAACGTATTTTACAAAGAGGAAACTGAGCCCCAAAGAGATTGGAGCCCAATGTTGCTTTACCTAGTAAATGGAAAGGAGAGGAATAATCAGAAGTTTTTCATTTGCTTTTTTTTTTTTAAATAATCTAAAGGCTTTGAAACTTCACAAAGTTTGAGCACATTTACAATAGTTTGTCAAACATGCTAATTCCTGAGTCTCTATTTAATGCCCAGGCAGAGACTCTCAGCTTTGACTTGATGCTTGTGTGGGTCTCCCGTCCTGAGTCTCTAAGCCACCATGCCCACATGGGCTGTCTTAGAGAGTCAGAGGCAATGGAGCTCTGAAGAGCAATTCTACCAGAGAGCCCAGGATCAGACTTCTGGTATATTACCTTGACTCACTAATGGAGTCCAAGATACCTGGTACAGCTTCCTACCAAACCCAAGGAACGTCAAACGAAAGACAAATAAAACAATCCCCCAGACAGAGTCAGGTGTGCCCAGATTTTGTGTGTGCAGGGGGAAGGGCTTGAAAACTAAGGGGATGTGCCCACTGCAACCCTCTCTGAGAACTCGTTCATAATGCGAACGCGAGGCTTACTCAGGAAGCTCAAATGCCCTCTTTAGAAAGGAGAGCGATCCCATCTGGAGCTTCAGAGCACAGGGCCTGTCTATTGTGAAAATAGGTAGTTAGGGACTTTTAAAAATGCAAATTGCTGGATTGATCCTTAGAGTGATTATGGGCTATTGTATCAACAAGTCCTTGGGGACTCTTGCAGACAGATGAGTGACACATATACTACCCTATCAGGACTGAACATGGGGCCTCTCACATTAATGGCTTTCCAAAGTGTGTGATTGTCTTTAGATAACATCTATAGGGGAAGTCAATACATGAATGTACGCCACAGTGAGGACTGACATCTAACATTTTCTTAAAGGAATTTTTGCCTTCAAAGGGTCAGAAAATAGAGAGAATGTTGTGTTTGTATTTCCCTTCCAGGGCCTGGATAATGAGTTGCAATGAGAAAGACCTCTAACCGCATCACAGGAAGACCACAACAGTGCCAGCGATTTACCAGTATTAACTCATATAATCCGCACAAGAGCCTGGTAGATAGGTACTATTATGATCCCTGTTTTACAATTAACACAATTGTGACCTGGAAGGGTTAAATGCACTGCCCAAGGTCACACAACTCACAGGTGGCAGAGCCTGTACTCAAACATTGGCCAGTCTTAACTATTCCACCTCTTTCAGTTATGTGACAGTTACAATGCTGCCTCACAAAAGAGCTAACGAACTGCCCCCTTGCTTTCTCGAGCCTCCGGGACTGACTCTCACGTTGAGCGAGTGTCACAGAGTCATGGGTGAGGAGGGAGGATGCATAATGCAGTCCCCTGGTGCTACAAGCTCCTGGGAGGAACTCTGATACTGTACCCAATACAGTCACATTTCACATTGTACAGACACATAAAAATATGTATTTGGAGACTAAGGTCCAGAGAAAGACTGATACCAAGTCTCAAAAGCAAGATTAGCAGAATTAGCCCCCTACAGGCCTAACATATAGCCCTAGCCACACTCATCACATAATTGTTTTTTTCCTGGCAGATTCAGTGGAAATAGGGGCCAGCTCTCGCTAAGGGGAATGAGATTATTGGATTTTTTATTTTTTTTGCCTTAAACCAGAAGCTTTAAAATGCTTATCACAAGAAAATCATATATCACCTCTTGAATGAATCTATAATCTATCTATCAGGCCATGGGCACATGCCTTACCTCCATAGACAGTAACTGTCCAGAGGACAAGTCAAAAACTGCAATTCTGCTTTCTTGGTACACAGAGAGAGCTTTCACCAAGCCTGGGGCAGTGGATTGAGAACTGGCAGGCTCTAGTCTACTTCCCTTATCATGCTAGGTCCTCCCAGCCTACCCACCACCTGATGTTACAGTACACATATTACACAGAAACAGAGAAGGGGAGTGGAGGGGAGAGGAAGTGGGTCCGGAAGTCACTGCAAACGTCCAGTGGCACCTTGACTTAGGAGTTTATGACTCTACGAATTGTCACAGTCCCTCAAGGGACTATCTTTTCAGTTCCCCAAACACACAGATTGCTGCCTTTGCCAGGCCAGCATGACTCACTTTGAGCAGGTAGTCTGTCATGTCCATCAAGTCCGCCCTTACCACTCAGTGAGGCATTCTGAGGGATCTGCCCACCAACAGTCTACAGTTTGTAGAGCTGGGAACCTATGATCCACTACCTGGAGTGACATGAAAGAGCAGGCCCTTAGAAGCTTCTCTTCCTAATGTCATCACTCTCATGATGTTTGGACAAAAAATAAAATGACCGGACTACTTTCTCTTCTCAGGCCTTGTGGACACTAAGCCCAGGGGACTGAGCGCATCTTAAATGAAACTCGGGGATGTGGAAGTTCATGTTCTGCTGCTAGTTCTAGTCTTTGTCAGTGGAACTAGGTTACTTTACCTCTTGCTGTTTTTGTCTTTCCATCTGTAAAATGGCCCTGGTGCCGCCAGCCCACCCAGAAGGTAGCAAGGAACCAGATAGATGTTCTTGATTTTAAGTTTCAAATAAAGTCATGCAGGCTGCCTCTAATCACCATCTCATTACCTTGAGTTCAAATGTCAACTCTGCTTCTGCAACACTTAAGGAAACCTGGATCCTGTATTTCTCCACACCTTTGTATTATTTTGAGTATTTTACAAATAACTGCAGGCAACAGAGAGCAAGACATTCAAGGAAAGAGCATACACAAATAATGAGAGCACAAGGACAAGGGATCAAAAGACGCATATGCGGAGCACTTTCTGGTTTTGGAACAAAAGACAGAGTGGCAAAGGATGGGGCCCCGTAAATAAGATGTGTAGGTGAACGGTGAAATCACTGAAAGAGAAAAACAGGAAACCGCCAGGATGGTTATATTTTATATGCAGGTGACCACTGTTGGCTACAAAAAGAAATCCTTTAAAAAGTAAGAGTCTTTGGAAGCAAGAGGTTAGAAGGTCTAAACTAATTAAAACCAGGTCGGCTAACGACAGGCAACATCACGTGAGCACTGAGATGGAGAGTAGCTATAAAAGCTTGATGTGTACATGCAGTGTATTAAGTTGGGAATACGTGTCTCTCCAGCTTCGTATCTATTAAAGGAACAAACAATTTACATGTGGCTGCATTACGGGAGTGTGATATGTGGAGTGACAAACCTTTCTCTTCACATCCAACTATGTTCAGTCAAAGCAGAGATGGGGTGGAGGGGGGTGAGGAGGGGAGGAGAAAAGCAGGGAGAAAGAAAGTTTTAAAAAAATCTCTGCCTCAGCAAAAGTTTTCATTAAAATTTTAGACAAATGATCCCTGTGTCCTTCTCCCTTGCTGCCTGGGGCTCCATGCTATTTCTATGCAAATAACAACCTCGTGGTTTATATCTTATTATTTCCACCAGAGCTGCAGTGAGACATGACCTGAGACGTGTTAAGAGGTGGGTGGGGGGCTGGGGGGTGGAGTTAGAGAGGAGAGAGAGTGAGAGAGAGGAAGAGAGAGGAAGAAGGGAGAGACAGAGAGAGAGAGAGAAAGATGAAGTGGGTGTTCACTCAAGTGTGAACAAATATTGTCAGGAGTGAGCGTCAAGAACAAAAAAGAATTGCAGGGATAACGTGTTTATTTCAGTCCCCCCACCCGCCCTTGCAAACCGGCACCTTTTAAAATTCATTGGGCATCAGGCGATCATGCACAATCCATCTGCTTTCACTTTATCATTTGCATTTCATGCCTCCTGGCTTTTGATGTGCTGATACTTTGATGCAGTCAGGAGACACGCATTATCATTATTTCAATTTTCAAAGGGGTCAACGGGATCGGCACTTGCACACACAGATTTTTTTTCCCCCTACAACCTCTGCACAACCACCTCCCTTCTTATTCTTCACCCTAATGTTTAACGTAAAGGATGAAGACTAAAAAGGTAGGGGTCAAATGTTTACAGTCTAAAAGCTCGCATACACCGCCTACATTCCCGCTTTACACAGGTACACGCGTACGACAAGCTAGATGGTCAGGGCTTGTGGAGTCTCTACAGGGTTTCAGACACACACAAAGACTCTCACACATGGAGACTCAGGGAGGCACACAGACAGAGAAAGAGGGATCTAGACGCAAGATACAGACACAAAGAGAAAGAGACCAGCACTCACACAGGAAGAGGCATGCACTCAAAGTGACCTGGACACACGCCCAGAGGATGCGAGACAGAGATTCCTATAGGAAGAAAAGGCAGATGTGCAAAGAGACACCAGTGCAGACAAAGGCAGGACGTGCACAAGGAGGGAGGCAGAAGAGGCAGTCTGAGCGTGTGGCTCCTTTCTAGTTTCCTTTCTCGTACCTGAGAGGCAAAGGGGCAGACAGGACATTCTTAATCAGTTTGCATGAAATCGGGGGTCTTCCAGCACCACGGCTGCACATAAGAGGCAGTGACATGAAGACAGTGAAGCGGGCAGAGCAGGGTTAAGTAACCCCTATAACTGATCACTCCCTTCAGCTACAAATGATAGCAGCCTTCTGGAAACGAGCATTGTGGGGTAAGTTACAGCTACAGCTTTACTGTCTTTTCCCTACAACTAGACTTCTTTAACAAGGAGCCCTGCAGGCTAGGAGGAAGATGAATATAATGAATTTGATCACAACAATTCAACCCGGTTTTAAGAAAAAAATCCCTAATGCTTTCTGTGTGGCAGGATTGAAATTCAACTAGCAAGTTTTTAGGAAAAACAAACAAACAAATAAAAACCCCAGCAGCAGCGACAACAACACACCACCACCACCTTTGCTTTTCAGAATATTCTTTGGATATCAGGGAGAAAATTAAAAACTCAATGTAACAAGATACTTTTCAGAAATCAGCTCTTTGTTCAGGTACGGGAACATTATGGAAATGCAGGTGTCTTCTTTAAATTCTATCCTCACAGATAATGGTATCTACAATTCTCTTCAGCATTCCTCAATATCTCATCCTAAGAAGGTATCCAAAAGAACAACTTAAAAATAAAGTAAGTTTCTCCCGCAGCAATAACCTCCCTCAGTAGAGGCAGTTCACAATCTTTATTTCCAGGCTACTCTCCAAAAAGAGAGCAGGACATTCAAGTTTGCCTTTGTTAGCACTGCTCTGCCTTTCCTTGGAGAGAAAGGCAAGCCCAGAGAAGGACATGAAGTTCATACGAATGCAGAGAGCAAACTTATCACATCACACCATTCTCATTTCTGACATCCCCAAAAGCTAATTGGACTGATGGCAGTGTCAAATTATTCTAAATGGGAATGATAGGATAGGACACTTAATTCCCATCCTTCCACTTGAAAGCCAAGGCTTCATAAACAGTTTGCGTGAGTCTAGTAAACAACTTAGCATGCATATAGCTCCGCAAGCACAATCACCAAACCGTGTAAGGGAGAGGAAAAGGAAACTGAAACTGTAATGTGAGCCAACACTTCGTGCCAACTACAAGCTGCTTTTACCTATGTTTTCTCATTTGATGTCCACAGCATCATTTAGAGGTGGAAATTATCATCCCCCTTTGACAGATAAAGAAAGCTGAGGAGTTGAGGGGTTATACGAGTTGTACGAGGTCGGTCAGTCAGCCAGCCAGTCAGCCAGCCTCAGACAATTACATATTCCTGGCTCTGGAGAGAAAATAATTTTCCTATGCCTGCAAAGAAGTCAGAACTATACTGTCGGGGACTTCCTGGGCGCAGTGGTTAAGAATCCGCCTGCCAATGCAGGGGACACGGGTTCGAGCCCTGGTCCGGGAAGATCCCACATGCCGCGGGGCAACTAAGGCTGCGTGCCCCCGCAACTACTGAAGTCTGCATGCCTAGAGCCCATGCTCTGCAACGAGAGAAGCCACCGCAATGAGAAGGCTGTGCACCGCAACGAAGAGTAGCCCCTGCCCACTGCAACTAGAGAAAGACCGCTCGTAGCAACGGAGACCCAATGTAGCCTAAATTAATTAATTAATCAAAAAAAATAAAAAGAACGACACTGCCCTTTGTATATTCAGGTATTCTTAGATAGTTTTCACTCTTGCAAGCTGTGACCTCACTATCCATTTTTTTTCCCTCTCTGGAAAAGCCACTATGAGTGTGGATTGAAAAGGCACAAGCAGGGCTTCCCTGGTGGTGCAGTGGTTAAGAATCCACCTGCCAATGTAGGGGACACAGGTTCGAGCCCTGGTCTGGGAAGATCCCACATGCCGCGGAGCAACTAGGCCCGTGAGCCACAACTACTGAGCCTGCGCGTCTGGAGCCTGTGCTCCGCAACGGGAGAGGCCCGCGCACCGCGATGAAGAGTGGCTTCCACTCACCGCAACTGGAGAAAGCCCTCGCACAGAAACGAAGACCCAACGCAGCCAAAAAAAAAAAAAAAGTTGAACCTTCTTTTAAAAAAAAAAGGCACAAGCTTTTCTTTTGAAGGGAAAATAAATCTCCATGTCATACTCTTTCTCAACAATCCATCCATGCATCCATCCACCCATCTTTCCACTCAATAATTACCAAGTACTTCCTTACGTACAAGGGACCATCCTATGTGCTCCTTTTCAGAGGTGCTTTCACAAATTTCTCAAAACATTAAAACTTGATACCCTCAGCATGTTCAGGGGATGTTTCAGAGGTAGCTCCATGTCTGGGAATAGATCTCACATCCCTCGCTCACCAATGAGAAAAAGGGAGGCAGGGCAGAACAGAAGCATTCAATTAATTCTGTCTTTCTAGCAGGACATCAGCATGTAAACTCCTCACAGCAGGAGTTTTTATATGGTTTGTTTATTTACATAGCAGGGCTTGGAATAGCGCCTGGCACATAGTAGGTACTCAAAACACTCATTTTGTTGAATGAATGAATGAATAGGCAGGGAAGATGGAGCGAGAGGGGAAGAGATAGACTGAGGAAGCCTTCCCCCCAATCAGGATCTAGAACTAGGAATTCACAATAATCCTCCAAAAGCTTCACATACTTCTCCCAAACCCTAGAAACTTACTTTGTTGAGGGCCCCAGCTCCTGTCAGAATTAAGTGAGAATTTTCAACCTGGATGGTTCTCTGTCCCAGTCGGACAAGGTAAGCCCCAATCCCAATGGCCCGGCATGTAACCTTAAAAAAGAGTAAGTTCGACATGTCACATATTTATGTTCCCTCCCTAGCTATAATAACTAAGGCACAGATATGTAAATCCACATTAACAGGAAAAAAATATTGCTTTTTTAGGAAATCTGTTTGATTAATAACAATACAAAACCACAATTTCCTGGCTAAAGCAGAGAAGGTACAGAATTCATTCAATGATTCAAGTAACAGACAGTTAAAGGATCATACGCCCTTTACTTCTCTTACACTTTTGTTTATTTCACAGATGTTTGGCATCTACACTAGAGGTATGAACAAGGAAAACCGTAAGAGAAGAAATTTCAGCTGTTAATACTCTGGTAGAATATTTAGAGAAATAAGAAGTTAAACTAAAGGCTAACATGAGGTGCTAGGTTTAGCTGGGAAATTCAATTATTTACATATCCTGCCTTCCTACTTTCGTGCACAATTAAAATCAAATTGTAGATATACAGTTTTTAAGAAATGCTCCCATTTGGGACTAAGTAGTGGGGATGGGAGCAAAAACAAATCCTAGTCAGCTCTTCAAACATCTCATGCTCTGGCAAGATTTACCAGGCTAATGGTGATGATCTCATCATAGGCCAACGAGGATTCTCCAGCAATCATTCCAGAACCTCGAAGGTTCTCTGCTCCAAGTCCCTCTTCCTTCCCAATAATATCGGTTATCTTGTACCTAGTGGATACAGCCATGCCAAATTATACAGGTTAAACACGTTAACAACAATCCATTAAAAGAATAACCACCATTAATAGGCTGCTAAAAGCATACTGAAAGCTTATATTTAATACCAGGTCTGTACTTTTTTTTTTATACTCTTCATTCATATATCTTTCCTTCTTAACCTGGTGCCTATTTTGTCTGGAAGCAATATGGTATAGCAGAAAGAGCAAAATCTGGAACTAAGTAGACAGGTTTAAATCCCTGCTCTGAC